>NC_031680.1:770196-803664 GCF_000149555.1 Fusarium verticillioides 7600 | reverse complement strand
GGGGGGCGGACTAGACCACGCCAAGCGGCTCTTTGTTTGCTATGGAGACAGACAGACAAATAGACAAATAGACAGACAGACAAACAGACAGACAGACAGACCATCAGTAGTCTAGCTATCTTGGTCTGTTTTACGAAGAGCGGTGGGATGAGAGCGTAGATACCTAAGTATGTAGGTGAGAGAATGGAGGATGCTCAGAGAGGGGAAAATCACAGACAGAGTCGATCCACATGGCTAGAGATGATATTGACCGCTATCTAGACAATAAGAGTAAGAGACGGGGCTCAGTCATGAATTACATCTTGAAATGCAGCCTTGCGGCATACATACATGCATGCATACCTACCTACAGACTACAGTGTGGTCCAGTGCAGGAGTGAACCGACCATGGCTGGCTGATGCAACGGGTAATGGAATTAGTTACAGTAGTTTCTGGAGAAGAGGGTAGAGAGGTTACCTTGCGGCAGGCTAAGTACAGTACAGATTGTAGAGACTAGAGACCGAGACTAGAGGCTAGAGGCTAGAGAGGAGGCTTTTTGCGGCTATCTATCAAACCGTTGACTTTTAGTGTTGATCACCCAATTCGAGTCAAGTCCAATGGCGTGCAATGTCTCGTCAGTAGCTAGCTGATTGTGCTGCGCGAGCGTGTGTGTGTACATACTGTACCTTGTCAAGGGGGGATGGGATGGGATGGAGGGCGAGAAATATTGAGAGACATTACTACACCTATTCTCCAGACTCCCCCCTCCCTCCATCGGACTATTACCACCGCCCCATACCCTCTCGACAAGGACATCCCCTGTAAATCCTTTTTCTTGTGTTTGAAAAATACCTAAGTTGAGGGTTTCGATATGGAATGTTGGTCTGAGCACTCTCTCTGAGGTCACCCACTCACTACCTTAGCTGTGAGGGCGGGAAGAGCACATGACCTTTGGCTGATGTGGTCAGCAAGACATGGGCGGTTTTGGTGGATTGTTGGCTGGATTCTGTAATCGATTTGTTGGTCTGAGCTCCGAGGTTTTGTTTGCTGGTGATGTAACTGTTGTGCTAGCAACTCGAGGCTACGGATGAACTAAGAGCCACGAGACGAGACGAGATCAGACCCTCGCCTCAGGTACGAGCCTCGGACTCGATAGAGAAGCGGACGATTATAGCCGTGACACTGGTTTGCAATGGTCCAAGCGGTGGACTACTAACTAACGTTAATAAACTACACGTTACTCTACTTGATATTGAAAAACCTGAGCTCAAACGCGTCTAAGAATAAAACGAAACATTCATCTATCTTCTCTGCCAAACTGATGATTCCCATGAATCGTGAGAGATGGCATGGTGTTTGCCGTCTTGCTGAATAAACGCGGCATTTTCGCCTTTCTCTAATCTTGAAAGATTGATATTACAGTGGATAGAGCCAGGGGTAGTAGCAATGACATCCCTTCTGCCGTCCATCACAATTCCAGGGACCCGGTTCACAACATTGTCTCCCCAGGCACTCACTGGAAATGCGCCCCAACGGCAGGGGATTAGGGCCAGGGCAGGGCTTGCCGGAAGAGCATGCATACGGTTTGGGATACTTGCCTTGGTGGGGAATACGGACGGATCAGGATCTGGATCTGGACATGAATAGGGGATCAGAATAGACACTGTAGCTAAGCAAGGGGGAGGGGGAGCTATTGGCCGACACCGCGATCAAGAGGGGGACAAACTTGAGGGGCGTGTGAGTGGCTGACTGGATCAGTGACTGACAGACTGAGAAGCTGTGATCTGATGAGGCGGCAAGGTTTTGCTTGGACTGTGCCTGGCCCTTAGGCGTAGTCCCAAAGACAAGACTGACTGGACGTGGAGGCTCGTAGGAGCTGGAAAAGAAGGGAGCAAAAGTGGAAACGAGTCAAGCGAGTTCGGCCAAGGGAATAGCCGTAGACTGTAGATGTACTAAAAAGGGGTGTGTGTAAGTCATTGTCTTTCTGTCTTAGTCTCGAAGAAGAGAAGCCTCGCAAGCCGTTGGTGATATGATTGTGACTCCGATTGTGATTGTGACTGCGAGAGACTAATAAAACATAGAAAGCGGGGAGGCAAGATATTGGTAATGCAAACAGTAAAGATCAAGCGGCAAGGGAGTCTGGAGCTGATGATACTGATACTGGTGCTGTACAAACTAGCTGAGCTGACTTGGGCTACTACCCATTGCCACCGAGACACGAGTTCTGATACGAGAAGGAAAAGGTTGGCTTTTGTCCACTGACTGACTGTTACGTGATCAAGTTGTGATAAGAGTTAAGACAGACGTTGCCTGCCGCTGTCAAAACGTGATTATGAGGCTATTTCCGTCGAGTCTGCCGCCATAAGGTTTACGGCACTCTAAGGAAACTCCCCTTAGAAGCTGGGGAATGTCGCGTTGGAAAAGTATTCGCCGAGTTGATGTTGATAAAGTTTCTGTGTCTCAGGTCGTGTCGAAGTTTCAGAGTCAATGATGAGTGTTCGAATTTGTTTATAGCGGAAGGGTTGTGATAATCAAAAGGGCAGGCAAATTGTGCGGCAATTGACTCAGACATGAACCAAATCTCCGTAATCCATGATGAACTGATGCAAAAAGCAACAGGCATGTCCCTGAAATGCCAGTGTAAAAATTAATATCCATTCTATTTGAAATGCTTGCACGGACTGGAATGCGGGTGGCCTCACAAAATACAGCCAGAGACATAAAAAAGGGGGGTTCAAGAGATGAGGCTATACATGCCAAACCACAAGATTGCAGTGGATCAAAACCGCTATGGACCGTCCCGACGGAACGAGACGATTCTCTGAGACACTGAAGAATGGAGGGAGGGAGAGGGAGAAATGCATCTGGTTGCAATACGAGTATCGTGTCTTAGACATCAATCTACTTTGATCATCCATCAGGCACTCGGGACGAAATTGTGATGAAGATGTTGCAGGGTTGTCTGCAGCAGCAGGAATGCAAATCAAGAGATATGGCAATATCTCTTGTCTCTCGGAGAAGTGGCTTCCAGCTGGGTAAGGTATGGAAATGCTACCTCGGAGCTACAACTACAGCAGTTGCGTTTCTACCTGACGATAACCTCCCCTTGGTGTTTCTGCCTCGTCACCACCAACAACTCTACTTGGTACACGCCCATACCCGACACTCTGGACTGGCAAATCCAAACTCGGTTTAAGCTTCTGCCACGCATAAAGTTAAAGCAGAAGAGGAAGAGAATAAAACTCTACGTTTTCAGCTGCGACCTTGCCTCCCGCGAACCAGGAAACCCGGATCGCCTCCCAGCTCGCGTATTCATCCCAGCTCGTCGGGACCGGGAGGGAGGGAGAGAGAGAGAGGCGCATGCGGACGTTTCTGTGCTACGTGGGGAACGAGATCTGGCCGAAAACGAATCTTCGTAAAGGGCGGTCGAGAGGCACTGGAATGTAAATGACGTCCTTTCCAACCCGAGACCGAGAACGAAAGGGTCCGGATGGCTTCGGAGCGGCTTCGGAGGTTCCGTGAACGGCTTCGGCGACGTGACTCTGCCCGCCCCCCTGCCTTTTGAGTCGGGTTCGGCGACCGTGATGGTGATGATGATGGAAAGGGGAAGGAGTTTACCGATCTCGACTTCCCGCTTCCGGACAACGGGACGTCACGGGATAACGGATGGTTCCATATTACAACGGGAAGGATCGAACTCTACTGCTCCTGCTATCTTTGCAAACTTGGAAGAGGCAACAGCAGTGCAAGTGCAGCTGAAAAGACAAGAGAACCCCACGGTAAACTCCGTTCTGGGCCATTGATTTCTATTTCCATCATCATCATCATCATCATCACCACCACCGAGAACTCCGCCTATCAGCAACTCCGGCTATGCCGTCTTCCATCACGAGACGAACAAGGGCCCTCTTCTTTCTACATCCGGCCGAGGGAGAATCATATCAGCCGAGAGGTTGTGGAGATGAAGGGGCGGTAAAGGGTAAAGAGTCCGAGAGCCATTCTGCTTCGTCTGGAATCACTCTGACGCCACGGCCTGGTCTTGAAGTTTATGGATACCCAACCGACTGGAACCGGGAAGAGCCTTCTCTGGCAAGATGACCGAGACGAGGGAGAGGAGTTTCCTGGATCTCCGCATGACCTACTTGATTCTTTCAGCTTGGGGATCAAGACCAGAGTATGCGCCTGGAATCGCTGACCTAGGACTTCCATATCCCCGAGCACAGATCATCAAGTTGACACTTTGCTACCAGTTCCGTCAAGACACGACAGGTCGCCTTAAGAGGAGACAACACAGGTGCTTGGGTCAGAAGTGACCACTCGGCAACTATGATCAAGTCCAACCGGACATCGAAACAATAGCCCTTTGGTTTCCATTGCTACCATCTTTCAGGCTTCTGCTGACCATAATTTTGTCGTTGTATCGTAACGATTCAAGTCTAAGTCCTTCCTCCGAGAATTGACCGACCTGTACCCAGCGGGCAGCTCATTTCTGCTTGACTTGTCAAAGGGGCCAAACAGTTTTGGCTTTGGCAGTCAAGCTATTCAGCTGTTGATAAGCCAAAACCTAGACTCGATCCCAGAGACCGACTCGGCGGCGAACGATTATACAATGGAACAAAGGGGAAGAAAGAAACAGTGTTTCTGACACGATCTGATAAATACAACACTGCTTAGTTGCAGTGTCCTTGCTGGGTTGTAGCTTGTGTTATTTCCAGTCGGATATTAGCTGGAAAGACATGGGGCTATACTCCGTAACCAATACCAGACTTTGGTTGACGCTCTCCTGTATTGAGTGACGCACCCAGAGTCACTGCATTTCGACTGTTCGGAATCCTCTCCTGTTGACTGTATCCACACAGCTTTGAAGAAAAGTCAGATGAATTGGTCGTGGTTGTCAGCTCGCTGTCTTGGTCTGGTTTAGACATTGTATGCTTGCAGACAAGAGTCCCGAGCTGCATTCTGCCATTAGCTTGTGGAGATCATACCTTGGGGGGACCAATGTAATTACTAAGTTGTTACTGCATATGTTCACAGTTGAAGCTGGTCAACGACAAGACGGTATCAAAAGTCTCGGCGACTTTGCTATTGATACAAGTTATGCAACAACACTTTGATAAGCACGGACCCCATACTTGCTGCTGGCCCTTCTTCTCGGCAGTTCTATCACTGCTTATATGGTTCATCAATGGGCTTTGATGCTAGTTGTTGCTTTACAATTTGCAAATTCTGATCGAGACAAGCGACCGATACGCACCTCCAGCAGGACTGGTCATTGTATCCCACAAGTCGTTGAATGCTCTACTGTCTATCATGTGTGGCAAGCTTTTGTCGGCCCAAAACCTCTATGTCTTCGTTTGATTCTTCTGGCTCGTTCCTTGCTCCTTGCCCGTCAGCCAAATTCCCTACAGGGCCTCAGATCAACCATTTGGTACCCTGTAACTTGTTTTCATCGGCTCATCGCGTCGGTTGCTGATACTCGACCTTGGAGCTTACCTTTCTTTCGATCCATTGCCCATGTCTACAGCCATTCTGGTTTCCACTTTCTTACGTTTCGCTTGGGCGACACTCGTCGCCTTAAGAGGACTAATGCGGCCGGGCCGGAGACCCGAAAACACAACAGCACGCTCCACACTGTGTGAGGGGGAAACAAGACGCCTGGCCCTTTTCTCTTCAATCAGAAACCGGTCAGAGTCTGTCTTTTTTCGAATGAGGTTGGTGGGCAAGTAGCGTTGAGTGATTTTCGTATCTAGACCCATGAGGCATCGCGACATGTCATGATGGGGTTTGTTGGCTGAAGAGAAGGGACGGGAAGGCCCGCGCGGGTAAAGAAGGGATGGAACCAACATATAACAGGGGGTGGCTTTTAGGGCGTCATGCAAGATGAGATGGGGCCAGGGTGCACTTAACTTTGGCTCTAGAGAGACCGTCTATGGGCTTGGTGTTGCGATTACACCGTCGTCAAGATCGAGACCGAAGGTGAATGGACCTATTGGGCGTATCCCTCAAGTTCCCGCATCAATGCAAGCTAAAGTGGTTGTCGCTCTGGCTTCGGGTTTGGCCGCCCAGCCTCCCCGTGGTTGGGCTGCATACGATGGGCCCGAGAGGACCCTCAAAATAGAACCGAGTCAAGAGAACAGACTCCCTTACAGACCATAAGGCTCGTAGTGAGTAATTAGCTCAACAGTAACCTAGCAATAGCCTCTTGATCTATCTGATTCTGTCGGAAATCCCGATTCATGAGCATGCCATAGCGTGTCGCTCATGAGTAACTTGGTCAATTCTCCCATGAGAGTCTCGATCAAGATGGAGATTCGCCATGTTCCCAACAACTACATACTCGATCAAAACTAGGGAAGTGTTGAATAGCAAGTCATGAAGCATCGATGGCAAGATCGAATCGATAGTGCGAAAGGGAGCCGGTGGACTTCAGCTGAAGATACACAGCTCGCTATATCCAGTCTATCTGACACGATCTCATGACTAGTGACGAAGTATTCTTATCTTGTGTATGAGTGATATTTGAGGTGCAAACGCTGCAAGGGATACCATAGTCCGATGCGTTGAGGGGCCGTCGATATGCTTTGAACGAACTCGGCGGGGCATCGCAGCCGAAAGTGAAGCTTCTGTCCCTTGAAAGACACCGGGTGAATGGTACTCCGGCACTTGGCTCTCCGCTGGCAGTTGGGTTCGACGCCTGCTGAACGGTGAGAGATCCCCCGAAGTGTTTAGGGATTGAAAAGGTATCGGCTGACTCCAGGGGTAAGGTAAACACAAGGTGTCTTCCGAGAAAGGAGTTGAAAGTATATATCACGAAACATTGGACTGTTTCATTATACCTTACATAGAACTGTACATATTAGTATAGTGCTTGGTGTCGTGTAAAAGTTGGCCATGAGCCAGTAGGACAAGATCACATACTGGTATGACATATGGTAGCTGTCGTTAAAGAAGTAGGCAAAGGCTCTATGGTAAAGAGGATATTTGGACCCTGTGAGATAGAAGGTCTCTCGACAGCTTGGGGCTCAATTAACATGTTACTTGAGTCTTAGTTGAGCTATCATGTTCTCAAGGCTGATGTCAGTCCTCTGCTTGAGACACTGATTGAGAGGGCGGTACTGGAGCACAACCCTCGATGCAAAATGAACTTGGGATCTCAACTTGCATTATCAATGGGCGATAAATGTACATGTTACTTGAGGGCAGGCAGTATGACACAAGTCTGAGAACGCGAAAGAGAATGTCGATGAGTGACACAGACTCTGACTACCAGAATGTCTGTATGTTCTGTTGCGTGCTCAGAGAGGAATTTGGGGACAACATTTGAAACTCACGCGTCAGTTTCAGTGCCATTAGCCAAAGGCTAGATGCTATTGAGGCAACGTACAGCGGGTAGGCTAAAATGATAAAGAATGGAACACGGGTTGGGGAGTGAAACGATTATGGGCGAAATATGTAATAGTTATATATATATTATATTTGTATTTTATGCTCGTCAAGTCGTTTCTTCGTTATGTTTTCCAGGCGTCTGGTCCAATAGACGCGCTTTGATGCAATGTTTCTTCTAATATAATGTGTTTGTCGATGTGGGTGTGTATATGTAGCCGGTAGCAAGGTGTTGCAAAGTGGACGGTGTTTCGGTGAGAGCATCGATGCATAGTTTCGCTGCAGTCATGATGATACCATCAAGGACTTGGGCTTCCTCCCCGACTTGTGTTCTCAACGCAGACCTCTTCGCGCACTGTGACATTTCCGTCCCGGGGATCTCGTTCATAGACAAAGCATCTTTCAGCGTAAATGCCCATCTCGTTCCTTCTTCGCCATACATCACCCAGCCGTCGCACCATGACTCGCTTCCAACCTCCGACATTGAGCACGATATGCTTCCAAGGCGTATGCGAGCCGAGTCTCTCCTTCTCTTGCACAAGTAGTTTAAAGGTTTGCATCGCAGCCTCTCGATCACGGTCGACTCCTGGAGAGACCTGTTCTAGAGGGTGGATTATGGTCTGGACGTGTAAGGCCAGCGTATGCACAGCTGGAAAAACACATATCGCCCTGAGAAAGGTAGTAGGATCGCATAGTCTGGTGTCTAGGTCAAGTTCAAGAGTGTGAACAAACCTTAGCTGTTGACCCAATTGAGCTAAGTCAACCGGTGCCAGGGTTGGGCATTTCTGGTCATCTTCTGAGAATCCAACGTGGTCCCTCAGCCGTAGCACCCGTAGTGACTTTCGATGTGCTGCAATAGATTCAAGCCGGAGCAATCGGGTATGGCAAGTCATGTTCAAGATCTCAAGTGCCTCGATATGATCTTTCACCAACAAGTTCAACCCAATGGTGGCATCTTCTCTCTTGTCACACAGATGGGCACTGTAGTCTTCCACATGGAGTGTATGCAACGCCGAGAAGTCTCGGAAAGGAACTGAGCGAAGGAAGTTGAAGATTGGCACAGAAATTAACTCGAGCGACTGTATCTTGGAGAAATCCCAATGTTTCTGAACATCCTCAGCTGTATGGCTCCAGTCATAGGACCGTAGCATCAAGTCGACGATGGGTGGCATTCGTTCTCCAGAAGAGAACTTGAAGCACGTGCCCTGACCTCGATCTTCATAGCGTAGTGCTTTCAGCTGTCGAGATTGGACCAAAAGCTGCTTTAACGAGTTGAGCCTCGTTGACAGAACCGGCATCGGATTGGTGAGCTTCAATGACACCAACAGCTCTGAGGGAATCGATCTCGTAAAGGTGTCCAATGGATTACCATTGTAGTCTCGTCGTAGGGGGAGGTCCTCGATGTATAGTCGGGTGCTATTCGAGTCGCAATTATGCAGGCGACGGAGCTCCGAGGGTGACCACAAGCCCTCTGCAGGAATGTCGCCATCTATGTATTGCCATCTGTTGTCGGAGCTATCAGCAAGAGAACGAGCAAATCGAGAATGGGTGTTAGTACCGAACCGACTTTAATCGCTTAATGCAAGATAATATTCCAGTGATTCTGGTGGGATTCAAGTTGCTTCGTATTGTGACATGATTTGTGAGATGCGAGATGTGCCGAGAGACGTTAGGATAGCGTTGTTCGGCATCTGGTGCGACAAGAGATTCGTTCAAGGTCAGGAATCGGTAGGCGATCGGTGTAGCTATGGCATCGAACCTCTTTGAGACTAGACGCACAGATGTGAGCGTTGGTGAGTCTATCTCACGAAGCTAAAATGGAGCGTTTAGTATTAAATACTACTGGTAAGATTGTTTGTAGTGTTGATTTATTTACCTGTTCGAACACAAGAGCCAGAAGTTCCGAGCTCAGGCGATTCAAAGATAGAACTGGCAAATTCGGAGCCTTGTGTAAAGTGTCCATGCAATTAGAGGATCCCGATAACATGGGTGAAAGGCAGGGCCGAGCTGGTGTTACAGAGTACGATAGCGTGATGGAGGGTGCGGGAACCAGTAGCTCGGTAATAGATAGCATGGTAAGATGCCAGGCTCCGAGCAGATGGGCCAAAGAATATGTTGGCAAGGAGAATTCGTTTCGGATTTGTGAATAACCAGAACCGATGGGCAGGACGCTGCCTCGACTATGTATAAGTCGGCCAGCTAAGATGATGCCCGGTAATGACCGTCGGGCGTAAACTCTACTATTTTGTTTGATGACACTAGACTAGTTGAGGCGAAAGTAACGAAGGATGGAAGGCGGGCAAGCCTCATGCGGGTTGGGACTCAGCGTAAACACAGGAATCCTCGCTCGACATGGAGTTATGATCCATCAAAGCAGAGCGGTCCCAGCAAGACGGAACCATGCCAGGTTTAATTGCCAGGATATGAGAGTAAAGGCGGGAGGGATGGAATGATATCCACCAGGATTATGAATGGACATGTCCTTTGCCCGAGCCAGGAACAGGAGAGTCAGGTATGAGTGAGATACATTGTCGGTGAGAGAATGTTGAGAATAGTCAACAGATGCCTAACTAGGAAGTGAACGAGAGATGACGTTGGCCATGTCACAGAAAGAAAGAAAACGCCAGACAAATGCCAGAAGCTCGGACTATCTCGAGACAACTGAGTGACCAAAGAGTCAAACTAAACACGGAGAGTCCAGGAGGGATGTGTGGAGATGCTTGAGCCGCCGGAGCGATTGAGATCGGGGTTCCCTTGTGGGAAGAGGCTAAGAAAGCAAAGAAAAGTACGTAGGCCGATGCAAAGTGTGGACGACGAAAAAACAAGGGTTCTAATCCAGGTTCGGGAGGTGACAGATGAGAGGCAGGCATGGAGCTAAAGCCAAAGCCAGCTATTGTCGCCGTTATGACTTTGAACAGGAAGGTAAGGAGACGGGACGAATAGCGGACAGAGAGCAGAGACATGGTGTGTAAAACGACATAAGGTACAGACAGAACAGGGAGGAGATTCTTGCGATGCTACGCATGAGGCGTCGTCTCTATGAGAAGAACAAGAAGAGATGACCAATGTTGATCGGAATTTGGGAAATTTTGATGCATCATCACGCCCAAAGAGCGTCTTGGAACCAGGATAGCCATGCCAACGACCTCGGTCGTTGGGCGGGGACTCAGCTTAAGAAAGAAGTTTAACATGATGCCGTATCTTGTGATGAATCGAGTCGTGCCGAGGCGGGAGAAACACACGAGAAACGGAGCAAGATTGCGTGCGCAAGAAGCCATGTGGTTCTATCCAGAAGGGAACAAGCTTCATCGCAGTGAATAGGAGATCGCAAACCATCGAATAGAATGGCCTGTGACATTGATGCCGTGTGCGGGCACCTCCCGCTTCCATTGTCATACAGAGAAGGAAAAGTCAAGGACTGATATATTCTCGCAAGAGTTCCCCGAATCGGGAAAATGGACCCAATTGAAGGGAACGGCGGCCCCTCATGGTTTCAATGTCTGGAACCAATCGCAGTTGTTGAAACGCCCCAGACCACGGTGCGGCGCGCAGCGGGGAGAAAAGAAACTTGAGCATTCAATCGCATTCTTCCGATATCCTTGTTTGACTGTCAATGGGGCCGACAGAGATCTCGGCCGATGCACTAGCAGGAAAAGTCACATCAGAAGATTTGCTGTCGCTAGAGATATCGTGGTGCGCTTGAGGCTATGGCTTTGCTGGCCTTGACTCCGACGCTATAGGTTAATTTAAACGTCGAAGCAAGCATTTCCTTTCTTGGATCTAGCGATGGATCCCAATGGCTTAGCTTGTTGGCGGCTCATCGACCCTAGATCCCGGCTGCTGTGGTGATATCAGCTCCAGGCATTGGATGCCATCATATGCAATGCAAGTTGTCGCTTTGAGTATGAAGTTTGCTGGCTTGGCTCTTCAGTGGAAAATGGTAGCTGTCATGTGAGACCTTCCCATGTAGGGTTGGTATTTTTTAGGTATCAGCAGTCCTTGCTTCCTTCCGGATCCTGTGTTGACATGGTTGGTGCCTTCCTTGCAATTCAAGATTTGTTGCTCTGCTTTTCTGGAAGGAAGCATGGGTTTTGACAGGTGATTGCTTTTTATGGTGAGCTTTCCCGTTTACTTACGACAACCCCCAGTTTGCTAAGGCTCGAACTTCATTTTAACATTTTTACAACTGACCTGTCGCATATTATCCCTGGATTCGTTTGTTAATCTCCTGAGGCCTGCTTTGCGATCGGTCTTCATCCACCGGGAGTTGTCAATCTCGAATCCATTTCGGTGCATCCACTTTCCGGGTACCCTTGCACGTCTCATCAGCTTCCAGCTGCGACTTCAACAATATTACGTACATCGCAACAACATCTCGTGTGTCTTCAGAAGGCGGGGCAGACCAGGCCTAAACTTGATGGTGAAGCAGTGGAACAACAATGTCAAAGATTCCGTTCATGCTTCCTCGACAGCCATGTACGGCGTCTTATGTATCTTCGGAATCAAATCAACAGAGCCTGCTTTCTGCAGTGCAACCCAACGACTTCTCATCCATTCCCCTCCAGTTCATGTCAAGGATAGCCGACATGATCTGATGACAAGTAACGGTCTTGACCTTCTCGACACTCACGCAGTGATGATAGTGACGGGCAATGCATATTGTCACATCGTAAATATGCCAACTGCGCATGGGCTTTCACATGGGGTGATTGTGGTCAGATCGTCGTAAAATGCGACTGGCTCGGTAAACGCTGCTCATGGTTACATCGACTAATTAGTCGCAGTGTCCGGAACGGCAATCATAGAATCCTTTCAACTTCCCAGTCAGCGATCCTGGGCCTATGTACTCCGTACCGAGATTCAGTGCTTCAAGATGCGCACTCTCAACGGTTTCACTATTTTACGTTGCATCGCGCCGTTTCAATGTGTTTCCACACAGGGTTACGAACCAGTGTGGATGAACGACCGTTGTCTGTTGTCTTTCATGTCTCTGTTATGTTTGTGTTACTGTCATCAACGGCAAGCAAGAAATACCTTGGCCACGCTGTCGAGTCCGAGACTCGACACTATAAACCTGAGATTTGCATTTGCACTGAACCCTAAAAGGCATGCACGACTCTAGATCTGTCTGTCCGACGTCGATGCTGGATGTCAGCAGATTCCAAGGCCCCGACTTGGTGGGCCATGGGCCACGCAACGTTTGTGAAAGTAACCATACTTTGCTATGACCAACACCGAGCCGGGTGAGAGGAACGTGGCATGATTAGATGCCTCTTAAATTCATGAGTTGGCCTTTGGGCAACGCGACCTTTTCGATCTCGGAGATGCTTCGGCTTGCAGCATGTCCTGTCTCTTTGTTGTCCTAATGTGACAGCTCTACATATCATTTCGTGACCTGACGACGGAAGGTGATAACTCCACCTTAACTGCACACACTGACTGAGACACAGGATCAAGAACAATTCGTCCCAAGGGCTGAGAACGGGTATTGATGCCCTTGCCTTGACGCAATTAACGATACGATAGGTACAACAAGAACGCTATAGGAATCTGCCCTTTCGCCGCGCCAACCTATTTCATGCATGGACGATAACACAAGAATGTCGATCCAGAAACACAATTCCACCTTTCCAAAAGAGTTCATCCGTCACAAATTTGGGGTTACTCGACCCCAGTTGTTGACATCTCAAGTTGAAGAAACGCAGCACATCTAGCAATCCCAGTAAACTGTGGCGCTTGGTTTATAGACAGCAGTCATCGTGTGCGTTTGTCCATTCCTAACATCGCCTCTAGTACCGGTATATAGGTTCCTTGCTCTTGGGTGGTGGTCCACTTGGCGCATCGTAGATGTCATCGTCGTCGGAGACTTCGTCGAGTCGTTGCTGTGCTGGAGGCTGTGCTGATGGTGTCGAAACTCCAGCACCGTGCATGTGGACTTTACCAATGGCGCTGTCTTGTCGGCCCAGATAGCTTTCCGTGGGTTTGAAGCCAGGATGGAAGGGCTCGTATGCAAGGCGTTCGTGTTCGGAGTACTGAGCCGCTGTGTTGGATGGTGGCTGGACCGAGGAAGAATTGCCTGGCTGAGGATCTGCAAAAGGGTTCTCGGCGGGCTCTTCATAGGGTCGGTTTGAACTTCCCTCACCATTCTGGGGTGGAGGACCTGGAGGTGGTGGGTAAGAATGCGTCTCTTTACCCTTGCCGGAACCTGATCCAGATCCGTTACTGAAGTAGTGATTGTTGCCGTTGATCTCACGTTGAGGCTCTTGCTGCTGCTGGGACTGAATCTGAGGGGTCAAACTGGGCGACTGTGAGTCGGATCGTTCGTTCAAACCCAGTTGTTTTCGAGCGCTCAGGACAGCTCGCTTGTGCTGGTTGAGCGCAGTCTGTAGCTGCTCATTGGTGTCGATGAGATTCTCCATCGTGTCGTTATCAGGAGTGGGATTCTCAGACGTCATGTAGCCTTGGATACTGCGAGATGCGCTTGAGCATCGATCAGCAAATTCTTTGATGAGCTCATTGTCGAGAATCTCGCCGGGAGGCGTATTCATGACAACTTGCTCTAGGAGCTTAGCTGATGTTCGGGCTTCTTCGAGTCGGCTGGCTAGCTCAATGGGATCAGGCAAGCGCTTGTTCGTGTGGTGTCTCGCAAAGTAATTCTGCGAGTGTGGGTTTGGAGGAGGGGTGTTAAAACTGTCTGGCGACATCATGGGCTGCTGCGGTCCCTGCGACAGCTCGTTAGTATGTAAGGACCCATAGCCCGAAACATGTGTACATACTCCAAAGTTCTTGTAAGCTTGTTCCTTCTCTTTTTGCCACATTGAAACAAGCAAAGTCAAGTTTTCGTCGTACGCCTTGGTGTGCTGGAAATCATCGAGTGTCTCCATGAGGATCTGGCGCACGCTGGGGTCTCGTACAGCCTTGAGGAGTCCTCGCGCAGTATCGACGAACTTTTGGTCTAGGTTCCGTGTGAAAGTCGCGCCGGGGTTGTCGGTCAAGATGCGCAAGAGCATGATTGCGTTGTACTGCCATGATGGCTTTGAAAAGTATTCTTTGGACAGGTACTTGCGGATTAGGCGCGCGCATTCTGCGGCAGCAGCTGGGGAGGATTCGGCGGCATCGACGATAGGAGGGAGAAAGAGAACCTCATCTTGCTATTTCGCATGAGATTAGCTTGAGGTATGGCGTGTGGGGGGGCAACTGTAAAACACACCTTGGACTTTCCTCCAGATTCGCAAAATGCTTTCTAGGCTCTGGTCAGCGATGGCCAGATGGACGATAGGGACGGTTTCGCAGGATGCGCGATAATATAGGGACATACCACGCTGTTGTGAGCTGTAGCCTCGGGTGTTCCGGCCGGTGTCGTGCCTGAAGGTGAAGCTCCGGAGGGTCCGTCAGATGCTCCTATGAATTGTCAGCTCCGGACGTGTGCTGTGTTTGTTTTGGGGCAGTCTGAAACCAAAGAGGTCGATCGCAAGGCAGCGCGCATGAGAATACGTACGATTGGAGACATTGCTGGCTTTTCTTCTGATGCTACCGAGCACCTTGCTCATACCAAGACCCTTCATGGACTTCATGGCTGTGTTGGAAGCTCGCGCCACAGCGGGCGACTCTAGGGGTGGAGGAATCGGGGGGCTTCTTGGAACAGGAGGCGAGATGATGCCTAGAGTTATAGCAGTGTTTGGCAACTAGATAGATGAGGAACAATAAAGTTGTTGAGGTGAGGTCAAGTCGTGACTCGCAAAAGTTGAAGATGTAGGTAGGTAGGTAGGGAAATTAAGGCTCAAATGGGAAGGCGCCGGGATGCAATGCAATTACTATCACGGTTTCAGAACCGAACGGTGATGTTGGTTGGTCTTGGTACGTTTCTGCCTCACGGAGCTGACGATGCTGGAGCGAGCGTCGAATGATTGGCGCCGATGTCTGGGAGGAGCAAGGGTATTGATCCTTTTGGACTTGGTTTGAAGTTGAGGACAAAGTTGCTTTTGACCGCAGTATGATAGATGATGACAAAGCAGCAAGTAAACACTGATTGTCCGGTGATTTAGTAGGTTGTTGTTAACTCGTAACTCTCCTGTAACTGTAACTGTAGGTACTCGGTCGTTTCTTGTTGGGTCTCGTCGACATTCAACGTTCGGAGTTGTTAAAGGGTCCGTAATGCGCCTCCCGCTAATACAGCCCCGTGCGTCACCCACTCTCTGGGCTGGGATTTGCAGGGTCCTCCTACAAGGTCGAAATAGAGCAATCTTGCGATAGGCAAAAAATGGTGAAACACGAGGAAAGAGAAGATATCGATTTACGCATCAAATAAACACACAAGGCTCTAGACAATGGCCTAATTATCAGCAAATATAACTACTACCTTAATCCAACTGTAAAGCGGCCGCCGTTGCACAGCCTCATCACCCTACGCAATCAACCCCTCTCTATCGCCGACCTTACCTTACCCTCAGCGTTAGTATTGGCATCGTGTCTTGGCTTCACTCTGGGCTTTGTCATGAAATGTGCCGGACCTCTTTCTCACTAACATTCATCTGAGTGACGGACAAACAAGAACGCGTGGCATTTCAATATGCGGAGTGTTCATCTAAAAGGTGAAGATCCGCGCTATCTCCACAGTGGGAGCCGTTCTTCTGGATCTCTAATACGCGGCCCGAAGTTTGAAAGTTGGAGAGATGGTTATAGTGCACCCTTTAACTTACAGTAGATGCCGTTAATAGTGAGCGGTAGAATGTGTCAAGTCATAAGCTTGAACTACGTAAGCCTCATCTACTAAGATCATGCTTGTCTCAAGAATCTGACACTCAGAGATCGCATACACCGTGAGGTTGGCAGGGGTCTCGCTGTATTCGTTAAATTACTGCGGACTTCAGGTTGTAGAAGTCCGACAGACACTCGAACCTGTCGGCAGTTTTCTTTACGCTGGTGTAGCCCACAGGCGAGCATCTGATAAGCGACACCGTTTCCTGTCGCCCAGGCCTCCAATACATGCTCCCACGACACCCTCTTGTAGTCAAAGTCGTGTGTATTCGTCATTATATAACAGTACAGCTCTTGACCGCCATGAAAGTCTCCATACAGACGACCGCTGGTCATGGTCTCTTGGCGCTAGCTACTGACTGACCACCCTCCGCCTCCTAGTCTTTGTCATCACCCTCGTCGTCCGACTCATCTTCCGAATCCGGTGATATGTCCTCCACAATCAGATTTCCTGACCGTCCAATCTTCTCCCCCATCGTCACTGTTGTGCTAGGCTCGTACACCGTTCTGGGGAGAATCGAGGCGATTCGGAACTTGTACTCGTGCTCGTACTCCCCCGGCTTATCACCACCCGCTGCACCCTCCTCTTTGAGAACACTGTAGCACTCCACAAAGGCATACAGGTCCTCCAGGGAGGCATCTTGGGGGAACCGCCGCACAATTCGGCCGATACCCGATTCCTCGGGCATCTTGAGTGCGACTCGTACCACGCTCTTATCGCTGGTTGGTGGCTCGGGCACAATAGTTGTTGCTCTCCATGCAATCCATTGCTCGCGCTTCTCTTCGAGTCTCTTTGCTGCCTCTGCTTCTTCCTGCGCGCGCTTCTCTGCTGCAGCTGCGGCCGCCGCCGCTTCTCTCTTCTGGCGTGCGCGTTCTCGGTCAATAGCTAGTGACCGTTCGTAGGCCGAGTCTTGCTCGGTTCGTAGATTTCTTGTGACTTCCTGGGCTGTTCGCTCTGCGCGTACTCCATCCAGATCTGCACCGTACTTTTCGATTGCTGCTCGAAGCTCTGATAGGTAGGTGGAGGGGGGCATGGGTCCAACGAGTCGCTTGACGATCCCCATTCGTGTGCTACCCTCCTTTGGTGTAAGGCAAACCAATGCCGAGAAGGGAAACTTGGTGCAGATATACTCCTGAGCCACCTGGTATGCCTCAGAATCCAAGACGTTTCCACCCCACAGAATTATGTTGTTGGAAGGATCTTTGATGAAGTTCACCACTTCTGGTGCTAGTAAAGTGTCTTTTACGAAAGACTCAGTATCGTCGTGCTCAGGCGACATCAATACCACAAGCATAAACTTGAGGTCCTTCTTGGCTTGATCATGCGCCTGAGCGACACCGCCCTCGAAGAATGGCAATTCGTTCTCCCCATACTCCTCCTCAAACTCTCGCTTGAATCTCGAGGCTGTATCTCGAGGCATGAGAGGTCTTCGGCCATTGGTGCCTCTGAAGCCTGTCGAGATTCTGCTCGTAACAGCCCGTGGCCGAATCGAGGCGGGCAAGAAGGACAGCGCATAGATCAAAGTCCGAAAAAGAGTCGAGGCAGCTCTCCAGCCCAAGCTAAAGGGGGTGAGGAGCAGGCCCAGCAACCATGGAGTTCGGTTTGTGATAGGGTTCTGAGGCACGATTCTCGGAGCTAGATCAGTGCGCTGTCGAGGTGAAGCTCGAGGGGCACGAATTGCCTCATCAAAAAGGCTCTCTTGTAGGTTTTCGTGCCGCGCTGTCGCCCGGGGTATTTCTTGTTGTGCTGCAGCTACTGGGTCTGCAACTTCGCCGTCGAAGAACTTGGCGATTGCGATCTATGATGCATCGTTAGAAGGACGAAAAAGAGCAAAGAAGCGGGTTTGATACCTGAACATTCCATTCGGAGCGGCGGAGAAGCGGAATAGCTTCGCTGATCTCTTGGTTGGTCACTTGTGTATATTGATCGAGAGCCTCCTGCTGAGTAGTGGACAGTTGTCCCAAGTCCATGTCGCCTTCGGCCATGTTGTAACCTATATCATCCACACTGCTCTTGTTGCAGGGTTCAAAGAATGCCTCTCAGATGAACAGTAAGAAGAGGGGAAAGGAACCGAGTTCAAATGGGCGGGAACGAAGAGTGAATGCGGTCTACGTCTTGCTTGTGGTGTAACCCCACGGTTTTATAAGATCCAATACATTGAGCATTCGTAAATAAGTGGTTGGAAGATTTCGGCTTCGCTGTATATAAATGAAAAAAAAAGGAGTGTGGGGGGGAATTAGAAAGTTCAAAGCGTCAGAGGTAAAAAGGAAGTTTGGAGTTTGAAATGATCTCTATTGAAGCATCACTTGTATGTGATATCGAAAGAAGAGAGCTAGAGATGAGGTTGACGAATGATCGCATCAAGCGCGTCAGAGCTACAGTGGGCGGGCTTGCTTATCAAAAGTCAGATTAAACCCGTTTTGGGGTGGGCTATTCTTCGGGAGAATGATCTTATTGGTGTCTTGTAAGAACAACGAACGAACTGGATTTCAGGTTTGGCGTCATGCCGTGGAGACACATGTCCAAGTATATTTTCATACAAAAATAATAGAAAAGATACTAGGATTAGGCGCATTGTTTTGCTTTGCTGGGCTCGCGACACTGCAGGCTTATTCATCCAACCCAACTGAAGTGTCTAGTCCCTCCACCAAAACTGCCCCCCCACCGCCCACATCCACATCCGCACCTAATCCAACCACTCGTTCAACTCCTCATACCTACCTTACCTCAACCTCACCTCTCCTCCCGACCTCGCAAGACTTTGCTTGCTCCCGCTACCAGAGGCGACGGCCCGCGCCTTGTTCCCCTTCGAACACGGCCGTTGGCTTTCCGCGCTTTAATCACTGTTCAAGCTGGTCTGCAACGGCCAGCCTCTGGACCCCGCCGTTCGTCTCGTTACTCCATGGGCGGCCGCTCGCCTCGATCAATTGAACAATGGGAAATGCTTGCCAGAGTCAAGTAGGTGCTGTTTTTGTCAGTATTTGGCCTAGGTCCTGTGGGCATTGTTATCTGCACAAGACCGTTTCTCAGTCGGCAGCTTGCTAACATCCTCCTCTTTCAGACGTCGTAAACACAGCCAAGCGGGCTGCACTACCTTCAACACTATATAACTGACCATGGCGACTTCGCGATATCAAACGGCCGATCTACGACGCCAAGTTGGGTCCCCGAGACCCAAAGGACGCGGTTCGTTTGCCCTTCCACCCATCCCACGATATCGACACACCCCGCCACCATCAAATCAACTCCAACATGAACGCTGACCTGCGCTCTCCAGAGAATAAAGATACACTATGCCGAAACGTACTTATATATGGCCATTGCCGATACGAGGACCAAGGCTGCGCCTTTAGTCACGACCAGAACAAAAACAACTCCAATTCAGACTTGTAGGTTACTCAAACTTTTGTTTTATTTGTTTGTTGTTTTCGGGATGGATGGACCCGACCCGTGATGCGACAGTTCGCAGTACCCAAATTTAATCCGACTTCGCTTGGCTTATAAAGTTAGACACTTCAGCCATGAAAGCCTCGCGCTGTCGGTTCATGGTGGGTTTGTTAATGAGGCTTGTAAGTGATCATTGTATACCTTGCAGTGGTTACATACTTTTTCTCTGTAGACAGGAGGCTTCAATGCTGCAGCAGGAAGGACCGTATGTCGCATGACCTCTCCGCTCATCGGCCGATACTCCCTCATCACTAATGACTTGCCAACTTAACTTTACTTTACTTCAACTCTTCAAAAGCACAACGCCCCCATGTACCAGCAGCCCTGGTGCTGTATCACTACTTCAGGCATATAATATTCCCACACTGTTTATTACTCAAGTTGACTCTTGCGAGCTGCTACTCCATATTCAGCAACTCACACTACGATTTCGACCCTTCAACATGGCCATGGCTAATGACGTTGAACCCAGATCCAAGAAAGCACTCAATGTTGAATCGCCATCTTTCACGCCCGCTAGCGTTGGAATTAATAAAAAGGCCACCTTCTCTTCACAGGCTGCCAGCGCTCCAGCTTTTACACCACGTGGTTTGGGCTGTATGTCCCCCATAAGTACCCTCATTCTTGTGCCATTCAACTGACAAAATGCTTGTAAAGCCGCTACCCCGGTTGGGCCCCAGGACAGCGACGGCAGCGTCTTCAATCCTGCTACTGTCCGCGAATTTACCCCTAACTTTGACGTGAACAGCACGGTATGATCCGTCACTGCCGATATCGAGACTCTCCGCTAATTACCGAGATAGACCACTTCCGCAAATGGTTCTGGTCAAGATGGCGGGATCTCCTATGACCCCTTCACTGTGCCTACTATGAATCAAGGCATCACTACTCCTCAGTACAACCCTTATGCTGAAGATCCAGGAGCTCTCGGTGGCCATGGGCCAGGGTACTTCCCAGCACAAAATGCATTTGCTGCTCCTGTTCAACCTCTGGTACATCACTTATACTTCCCCTCTGGGCAACGTCGAGATGATTTGATGCCATATCATCGCGTTTCTCACGACTTTTTCATCTCTGAGAAAGATCGGGTTGAGATTGTCAATAAGCTTGAAGCGACTGGCCAAGTTCTCCCAAACTCGCAGTTACCGCAACTCGACAATTACCACAACTTGGTGCCCTTGGATACAACCCATCGGAAGAATGCTAATATCTTTGGCTATCCGAGCTGGGTCTATAAAGCTACACAAACCAAGTCAGGCCACACTTATTGTCTCAGGCGATTAGAAGGCTACAGACTCACCAACGAGAATGCCATCAGGCTTGTCAAAGAGTGGCGGCGCATCAACAATGGCAGCGTGGTTTCTATCATCGATGCGTTTACCACCCGCGCTTTCGGGGACAGCTCACTCATCTTTGTACAAAACTATTTCCCCCTCTCCAAAACACTAGTTGAGGCTCACTTGACCCCAAGCAGTACCCATGGTACACGTTTCCAAGCTAAAACACCCATTGCTGAGAACGTCCTGTGGGGTTACATCTCACAGATTGCCAATGCGCTCCAGGCCATCCATTCAGTCAATTTGGCAGCACGATGTATTGATCCTAGCAAGATCATTCTTACAGACAAGGGCCGCATCCGTCTCAGCGCATGCTCTATCTTGGATGTCGTTCAATACGATGCTCATCGATCCATTCAGGAGCTTCAGCAAGAAGACTTCATTCAATTTGGCCGGCTATTGCTCTGTCTGACGACTAACACTCTGCCAGTCCATCTCACTAATTTTAACATATCTTTGGAACAATTGTCGAGGGTGTATTCAGTCGAACTGAGGGATACTGTGCTGTGGCTCCTCACCCCTCAGCAACCACCCGCTCAGAAAGGCATAGACGAGTTCGTACGCGGAATTGCTGGTCGTATCACATCCACGTTTGACCAAATTCTTCAAGCCAATGACAAGGCCCGCGCCGACGTCATGCGGGAGGTGGAGAACGGTAGGACAGCCAGACTGTTGATGAAACTCGAAACCATCAACGAGCGATATGACTTCAACGGGGATCAGAATTGGTCTGAAAATGGTGAGCGGTATATGCTCAAACTCTTCAGAGATTATGTTTTTCATCAAGTGGATGGCAACGGTAATCCAGTTCTGGATATGGGACACATGCTTCGTTGCCTGAGCAAACTAGATGTTGGGACGGAGGAGAGGGTTTGTCTCACCAGCCGAGACGAACAGACCAGCTTCCTCGTCAGCTACAAGGAGCTTAAAAAGATGCTGGCGAATTCCTTCGGAGAACTTGTCAAGGCGAGTAAATCAGGTCGAAGCTTCTAGTCCCAGCAGGAACAACACCTAGCTCGTGGCAAGTTTCAGTGAATCGCGGTACAAAGCCTCAATACCCATGAGGACATTAGAAAGGGTCAGACCGAGGGTGGGGGGCTAGATTTGATGGTAGATTGGTGGGTATTGGTCCTAGCCAGTCTCGTGCAACTTCTATTCCCACGAGGCCAAAGTCCCACAAGGCAACAGAATATCTTCCATGGAAACAAACACATCAGGAGGAAACAAGGTCTCGAAGCGAATCAGACTCGTCACTAGAGGTTCCCAGCGAGTTATGCTAGGGCTTCGAGAGGAGACTAATGTGCAACGCACAGGCAGGCCCCAAGCAAGCCTCCGTCATTGCCTGAGGATAGATGAAACGACGAGTTACAGGAAGGACCGAGTCCTCAGAATGACAGGGGCATCCCGACTATCGAAAAGGAACAGAAGAAGAAGAGGGCCAGAAAACAAAGAGCACCAATTTTTGAGAACAGAGTCTCGTACAATCACGACACCTTGGGTACTTATAAGGGCATCGCCTTGGATCAGTCAGGCAATCAGAACTGGCAAAATCGCCAGAAGGTTTCTAGCCACGCGTCATATGATGCGATGGGGGTTGAGACATTGGAGGCAATCTACAGATTCATGATGGTCTGCCATGGCTGATGATGTTTAGACTGTGTGTGTGTGTATATGGCAGAGGTTAGTGGTGATTCCGAAACAGAGAGAGACGATATAGTGAGACAGAAGTAGGGTATTTGCCTTTTCAATATGATATATTGCCTTCATTCATTACAATATTCTATGAAGTGGCGGCTAACGTGACAAATTCACTGTTGGAGCCAAGGACTTTCGTAAGATGCTGCTTTCGATGCCCATGCATAATCCAAAATACCATGCTAGTAGCTGGCGATGTAATTGTGTCGCTCGGTTTCTTGGATTTAAACCAGGCTTGACACGGCCATATATATTGTACCAGCTCCAGGTGGGGCGTTGTGTTTTTTGCCTTTGTCGTAATATTCGTTTCCAGCCTGATGACAGTTGGCTCCTCAATCATCCTCGGCTTGCACAAAAGGGTTGGCAATCTCTTCACTGCCGTCAACAGGGCTGACGAGAACAAGGAGAGTACCTCGAACAACTACGAGGCCAAGGGATCGAGTGGAGTCGTTGCCTTCGTCGTCTGCAGTTCTAGTGTTAGCTGCGAGTACCTAGCCAGGAACGGAGAGAATATGGATCAGGAGATGGTTTGCAGGAGTCGCGCAACGTACCTCGAACAACCTCGTGTACATCATCTAGTACTAGGTTCATAAGAGCATCATAGCCCTTCAATGTGCCCTTGACTGAATCGGAAGTTAGTGAGTGGGGTCTCCTGGCGCGCAACTCGAAGAGACATACCCTCACGACCGCCGTTAAACTTGACGGTGATCTGCTTGTCCATGTACTTGCCCAAGTCAAGAATGTTCTCCTTCTTGGGTCTCTCGCGCTCCTGCTGGGCGCCTCCCGCGCCGCCTCCTCCACGACCGCCTCCGCGCCCACCTCGTGAATGCGATCCTTGGCCACCGCGGCCGCCTCGGTGTGAGGGTCTATCGGACATGGCGTATCTTTGGGGGCTGTATTGAGGAGGAGATGGGGTGCGATATTGGTGATGAGCGTGTGGTTTGGGCTGAAGGTAGAACTTGTGATGGCTCTGGTGGGGTGAGTGGTGCTAATACAGTTATGGAGATTTACAGGTGTGGATCTATGTTGTTTGTGCGTAGGCATGTGTGAATTTGGTGCGAGAGTGGATTATGAGAAGAGAGCTTGACTCGAGCTTGATACATACGGTTCGACCAATGAGTGGCAGGCATTAGATACAGCAACACTCAGCTCTTCTTCATGTGAATACGATAATCATAACTCACACCGCGTAATCATCTGGTCTAGTCTGTCAACTGCAGGAAAGAAACTGATTATCGGAAACAAGTCTAGCAAAATGCAGTAGGGCTTCGTCGATCTAGTAGTGATGGTGACTTACCGACTTTCAGTGCCGCAATACCAAGCGTGATACTATTGGACTTGTAATATAGATGCACGTGGAAGTGTAAGTGCAATGGAGTGCGAGAGAAAATATATCGCTCGCGTGCCTCGGAGACCAGCGTCGCAAAGCGCCCAGTAGCAGATGGACGAGCGGGATACTGCAGCCAGCCAGCGCCAGTGATATTGCCTCACTCATCTGACTTGAAACTAAGGTAGATCCATGCAGCTTGAGTCTGTCTCTTTTCCTGTTTACCGCCTGTAAATCATCCCTCCCTCCATCCGTGCAAGCTAGTAGCTACTCTACCTTGGGGATTTGCAGCAGCACAGCCTCATACAAAGATCCCGCGCTGGGACATGCATTAAGGCGCCAATGTACAGGTTGACAGGAGTGATATGCGACTCTCATTGTAGGTCTATGAGATGTTTTTTGGCATGTACTTGACTCCTCAGAGGAGGCCTCTTGATATCCATCATGAACTGTCCGAAAAAGGAAATCAAGCTACAGTAGTACTGGGTCTTGAGCCCGCTGGCCCGCCGTTAACCTAGGTACCTAAAGCTGTGGTTACCTACCTATGTCTGGGCGGCTGGCAGTGGTTGCAGTACCCAGGTATAGGGCCTCACCAGGGCATTAGGTTGTCTCTCGTCTGTCAGTTTCGAATTGGTTGATGCTGCCACTGCCGCTCTTTGTCCTTAAATCCTCTTGGCCTACCTCACTGATTCTTTTATCTGAACTTTTCAACAATTCTTTCATCCTCAAAGGAATGACCTACCATCGTCGTCCTTTTTAGGTGCTATAAGTCGGAGATTTTGGTGTTGACGTACCCTCCATCCAATCCATTCCAATTAATACCAAGCCGGCCGTTGTCATTTTCCATCGGCCTCGCACCTCGTTCCGCTGCACTCTTCCCCACATGGTCCCGATTCCCCGGCACTTTCTTCCTGCTCCAAGGCTCCTCTTGTCTCTTTTCTGTATTTCCTTGTGCTTCTCCCCAGCCCGTCCAGTATTTGAACCCTTTCAATCTCCTTTTTTCTCACTCTTGAAGCTTCCTCTTCACCCACTTGGACGCCAACTTTACCCGCTGTAGTTCGCTGCGTTATTTTGCGCGAGGTATTTTCTGTGCTGGAATAGAATTGAGCCTGTTCCACGGCGGAGCATCAACAGTTGTTCTCCTCTTGGCGCCCATTTACCTGCATATCTAAGGTATCTGTCTGGGGGGGACGGACTCTCTAATACTACAAAATCGACATATCCTCTCAATCCATCGTCAACTTATTCCGGCTTCACTCCGTCGCCATGAATATCCAATAACCGCTGTCGCTGTCTCATCCTCTCTCTCTCTCTCTCTCTCTCTCTCTCTCTCTCGCCGCTTCTCTCCGCTTCTCTCCTATCACTCAATCGATCAACTGGAATCCCCGTCGCAATCCCTTCGCGACGTTGCCACTCACCTGACTCTAATTCGTCCTGCGGTCAACTCTCTCTCAGAAGCTTTGATATCTATCTCCCTATTCCGTCCTCTTTTCAGCGCAATCCAGGCAGATCTGTCCGCTTCACTGGGCATTTCAGGGTTCAATCTCGGCTAGGACGTTTGTTGGTCAAGCGTAAGCGCCTCATTCTGCACACGGCATCTAAGCTCATCTATCAATCTCGACCTTTTGGTCAACATACCA
Organism: Fusarium verticillioides 7600; assembly: GCF_000149555.1. Classification (NCBI taxonomy): domain Eukaryota; kingdom Fungi; phylum Ascomycota; class Sordariomycetes; order Hypocreales; family Nectriaceae; genus Fusarium; species Fusarium verticillioides. Next base: position 778,097 of record NC_031680.1, on the reverse strand, counting down.
CATTTACACCCATCAGTCACCCATCATGGGCCATACTTCCGACTCGGAACCTGCAAAACGAAAGCGTGACGTCGATGATGCCGGTGGTCAAGGTCGCGCTCAGCACGCACCTACATCTCTTCAACAAGGTATGTCTAGTATGACAACAGCCGTCAAAGGGCTGCACCATATTGTGTCGCCTCAAATCCTGAGACGTTTCGTTTGTAGCACCACATACGAGACTGCATTGTTTGCCTTGACCTCGCCGTCGTTGCACACTTGCATGTGTCTTCGTGTCTCTTACATTCTTCAATGCATGGCGTCGCCTGATGGCGCGCGCAAAACGAGACGGCACTTGAAAAGCCGAATGCTCTTGGTTTGACCCCTTGCCGGAAGTAGCGTTCAGCTCGGCTCCTCCAGGGACGCACATGCTTGTTGCTTTTGTATCCGGCTTTTCTGTCTTGGTGCGCTGGCACAGCTTGTTCGCTTGGAGGATATGCTAACCCAACCTCAAAGGTGTTCCTGGTTATATCCACTATCTCCCGAGATCAAGTGCATCGCATTTGAGCCTCGTACAGGGTGATGCAGACACATTTGCCGACATCATCGGTCTGATTGGCGAATATGAGAGTAAGAATGCCAAGGAAATCGTCGAAACCATTAATGGGATACCATTTACTGACGCACATCAGACGTGTTGGACAGGCATGAGAGTCTTGCAGCAAGTCTTGGGGCTAAACTTACCGGTCCAAGACTTTTGAGAGGCATTGAGAAGTTTTTCGATGGGCCAATCAAGACGACACCACTTCAGCCCTTCTCCAATCCTATAAGTTGGCTGGATGTAGTCAGTTTTGCGAGATCAAACCCAAAGGATTTTACCCTCGTTCAAAAGGCGGATGGCACCCGATGCTGCCAATTTGTTCTCAAAGGCTCACAGGTGGAGATTATGGAGGACGATTGGCGTCTGGTATGGTCTGGCGCTTTGGACCGGTTCCCCCTCGATCACCCCCTCGAAGAGGATGAGACGGCAGAACTGGCGACATTGGATATTCTCGAACAAAGAACATCAATCCTGTACAAGAAAGCTGACGAAGTGGCGGCAAGAGCTCGTATACTTAACCATCGGCTTGGGCAGAGGAAGCAGGATATTCGTCGACGCAGGAGCACACAGGACACACCGCCATCACGATATCAGCCCACTAACAGTACCGGCAGTGGCAGTTCACATCGAACGGCTAATTTCAGCGCCGGCTATGATTTACATGCTGATTTGCTGCAGCAATTTCTCGCAGCCTCCGCTTCGCCGCCGCCATCTCGGTCAACGTCAGTTACAGGAATTCCTATAACCACTCTAAGTCAACCATCTCCTTCGCACAGCGTAACCCACTCTCAAGCGCATGGTCCGAGATACAGTGGCCATGCAGCAGAGATAACAGTGCAGCCTGTGATGGACAGCCGCGAAACAGCTTTCCGGTCTCTGATTACACAAAGGACTGACCAGCTGGGCAAGGGGGATGTGATCAACCCACCGTGCGATCGATGTCGGCGACTAAGGGTTGAATGCGTTAAACATTTGACAGCATGCTCAGGATGTACCAAAAAGCATGCCAAATGCAGTTGGAAAACAGTCACAGATGATGAGTTCCGACAACTCAAGCGAGACATGGGTCTCAGGGATGAAATGGATGTTGATGGGCACTCAGACAGTGGACGAGTTCCTGACACATTAGACCCCAAAGACGGGCATTCAAGTCGACTTGGAGAGAGGCAAGAAGCTGGCAGAACGTCTGGGGATAGAACACCGGGAACATACGGTACGGATGATGGTTCGAGACCTCCCAGTCGGGACAATGGGCATCTTCCTAGTACAATGGAGCCGTCGACTGCGTCGATGCACCGATTCGATCTTAGCGCAGAACGACATCGGCTCCCTTTTGGTATGGGGCAATCAGCCCGGTCGGATCACAGCAACCATTCGGTCGAAACTTTAGGACCTGGATCAAATGCCACGGGGTTGGCGAGTTCGCTGGTAGCACCTTCGAACAGTACGTATAGGGGTGGTGATGGTTCCTTGAATCCTTCAGCCAGCTGATACTGCATCAGTCAGAATAGCCCCGTTGGCGTTTTACGCATGAAAGTAAGGTACCTCCCCTACCGACTTGTCAGAGTCAACACATGGAGATGGCTTGACAAGGAAGAAGAAGAGTGTGGGAGAAGAAGTCAACGTTTTACGAATATGATGAATACAAAGACATTTAAAATCTGCTTCAGGTATCTTATCACATTTAAAGAACTGCCATTATGAGTGTTTCGTCATTTTTGCCTTATCTTGGCTTTAATCGGCTTTACGTGTAGAAGCCTCTGGCCCACTTACAAGGCACTCGGGCACTTAAGGTACCAGTAAGTTGCCGTCGAAAAGAATACGTACCTTGGAGACCCGCCAGCGCCACGTCCATTGCGGATCCAATCAAGACGCATCTCATCCAGTGGCAGCTGTAGGTAGAAAAAAAGTTTTGGCGGGATGCGATTAGATAAGGCACTAATGACCTCTTCTACCGCTAACGAGGTGCCACTGCTGCTAATGCTTCGCTGATTCATGAAAAAGATTCTCCATCTTTTTCCAATTACCAGAGGCGATTCCTCTTCTTCAACAAATACTTGGCGACTGCCCGGGCCCTTGTCTTATCGCTCACTGTTGATCGTACTACGAACGCCTGCTTTCTTAATTATACGGTACCGACAGGCTTCAGTACAGGCCACTCTAATACACCACCGACCGTGCCGCGCAAAATCGAAATTCAACGACGAGTCGACTGAGGAAACAAGTGAAAGCAACAGAACAACCAACATTGACGGAGATCAAGACTCTCCTCTTACTTCACGCCTGAAAATTGCAACTCACCATGTCACACCATCAGCCTACGTCGCACATCATGTCGAGCGGCGACGAGAAACCATTCCATCATTCCCATTCACCAATCGATCACTCGGCACTCATCCAGTCACGCGAGACCGGCGATGTAATTCCCGATGACACCCCGATCCAGGGAAATGTCAAGGCATTGCCCTTTGCTAAATCATGGGTTCACATGTTTGCTGGCGGGTATGTAAACCTCCATATGGTCCCCAACTAGCTTGCGACAACTTGTCGTAAGACTGATTTGCTGGGAACTACGAGACTGATTTGATTGTGTTCATAGTGTTGGAGGTATGACTGCCGCCGCAGTTACAGCCCCCCTCGATGTGTTGAAGACCCGATTGCAATCCGATTTCTACCAGGCCCAGATCCGAGCTCAACGCGAAGCTCAAGCTCAAGTCATTGGCCGACTAAACCCTGCCCGGGCCGCTCTATATCACCTGAACGACACGCTCCAGATTCTCGGCTCAGTATATCGGAACGAGGGTTGGCGAGCGCTCTTCAAGGGTCTTGGCCCTACCTCGGTTGGAGTTGTACCAGCTCGATCCATCAACTTCTATGTCTACGGCAACGGAAAACGCTTAATATCTGAGCATTTCAACAATGGTGTAGAAGCGCCATGGGTCCATCTATCGGCTGGTGTGGCAGCCGGCGTCATTACCTCAACGGCTACAAACCCCATCTGGATGATCAAGACTCGGTTACAGCTGGACAAGAATGTTGCAGCCGGCGGTGCGCAAATGCGCAAATATCGAAACAGCTACGACTGTATACGTCAAATCATCCGGGACGAAGGTATTCGAAGTCTCTACCGTGGCATGAGTGCTAGTTACCTCGGTGTGGTAGAGTCAACGATGCAATGGATGCTCTACGAGCAAATGAAGGCATCTCTAGCTCGCAGACACAACGCGATCGTCCGCAGTGGTCGTGAGCTGACTTGGTGGGATAAGACTGTCGACTGGACTGGAAAGGGTTTCGCTGCTGGAAGCGCTAAGCTGGTCGCCGCTGTTATCGCCTATCCCCACGAGGTACTTCATCGGTTTGAGACATTGAAATTTTTCCAGGATACTGACGAAGATGAAACAGGTTGCGCGAACACGACTTCGACAAGCGCCTATGGAGAATGGACTGCCTAAATACACCGGTCTTGTCCAATGCTTCAAGCTTGTCTGGCTTGAAGAGGGTGTCATGGGTCTGTATGGAGGTCTGACACCTCACTTGATGCGAACAGTACCTAGCGCCGCTATCATGTTTGCCATGTATGAAGGCATCCTTCGACTGTTCCATACACCTGCGTAAACCATTCCATGAATGAGCAACGCACTGATTCGACACAAAGCGATCAAAATATAGGGCGCTACCTCGAACCGATCCGCTCATCGATGTCCTGTAACACTATCCGACACGAGTCGCTATGAAGCTTTGAAAGCTTCACAAACACTACTCGCTCTTGTATCAATGTACAACACCCAAGGTCTTAAACGAAGCTGGGGCATGAAGAATTACGAGAAACTAACAAAGGAGGAGATGGCGTGGCTAAGGCGTATTTATTTTTCGGCGTTTGGCGGGTGGATGGATCAGTAGAGAGGGAACTGTAAACACCTACACTCATGCTTATGCTCATGCTCATGCTCACACAAAGGCCATGTACGAAATTATGTATAATAGTAGAGGCGCCTCTATTTTTGGATATCGTCACACATTGGCGATATCGTCCCAAAATTATCCTCATCCTGGAGAAGGAAACTCTCCGAGGAGTGATGATTAGAAGCCAATATGAATGAACATTAAACCACTTTGCTGACTTTGATATTGTATTCTAAGCAATGCGCTTTAGCTTCATGGTCTGGGTCTCATGAGTCGGATCACTCTTGTTATTCAGAGCAGATGATACGGATACAAGATAGCCCATCAACGCCCCAAGCTAAAGAAGGGAGTCCCAGAGCTTCGAATGTAGGATGGGATGCAAGTTGAAAGAACAACTTTGGAATAAAAACATAATGACTGGACCAGAGTTTGCTTTTCCCACATGAAACAAAAAGAGAATAGTATGTACGTGAAGAGGAACGCCCATTCCACCCTCTCCTGTCGTTTCGTTTTCTTTTCGTTTGCTTGACTTTTCTCATGTAGTCACGGGGAGGGCATGTTGTCGAGAAGGGCGTCTCGCTGGCTGAGAGCCGGATTCCGCTTGCGGAGCTTTCGAGGTTGGCGCGGAGCTGAAGTTGGAGATGGAGAGCGAGAGCGAGAAGACATGGCTTTGAAGGGCCAGATCAGACGGAGGCGTCACCAAGCGTTGCGATCCCAGTTAGGGTCTGCGATTCTGTGTCAACCTAGACATCATGATGGCAAAGATGGACATGGCGACAAACTCACCCTGGACAAAGGCAGCCAGGACCTTGCTCCCCGTCTGCAGCAGGGGGTGGCCGACGACGATCTTGAGGAACTTCTCGAGGCCTGCGCGACGACCTTCGATAACATCGTCGCTGAAGCGGTTGGTGAAGACCTTTCCGGGCAGAGGAGGGATAGTAACGCGGGCGCTCTCGCGCTCGAGGATGTCGCGGAAGTACTCGAAGTCGGAGTATCGACGACGGACGCTGCTCTGACGAAGCTTGAAGGCGGGAATGTTTGTACGGCAGAGGATCTCGTAGTCTGTGTACATGTGGCGGCCCATGCCATGTGTTCTTGGGTTGCGGACCTATATATGGCGCTTTTTAGCATTTCCTGCGTGTATTGCTTGTCTGTCTGGCGATGTATGGTCGCGGATATGGCGCATGAGGGACAAGAGAGCGCACCTCAATCTCTAAAAAGTTCTCTGGAGGACCGTAGATCTCGTCAAAGCTCTGCTGTCGCGTATCGGGCATAGATTGCAAGATTGGTCGGTGGAATTGTGAGCCGGGCGCATCGAGGCCGGAGTTGTCCTGATCGGACGCCATATTTGGTGATGTTGTAGAGAGTTTAGTCGTTAAAGTATAAATATTAAGAGCTAGATGTGTATGTCGCAGTCGACTATCGGCGCAAGGAAGCAGTTGAGGCTGGTGGTGATGTCGTATAGAGTGGAGAGAGTGATGTTCACTCGAGTTCAGGCTGTCGCATGAGATGAATGAGGTCGGAGGTAGAAGTGGGAAGAGAGTGGAAAGAAAGTGGAGGTGGGGGAACCAGGACAGGATAGGGCGGCGGGGTACTTGAGCAGTCGGTGGAGGACCAGGATAATCACAAGTACCTTTTTGTCGTTTCCTTGGTCAGTGATATGACCGTTCAAGAATATGTGCATTGACGGGTATTAAAGCCTGTTTCGGGTCACTCGGGCTCCGTTTTGCTGATTGATGATTTGTTTGTGTAACCATGAACGTTACGACATTGCATCGTACAAGTCAGAACGAAGACGGAGATATCCAACCAATAAATAAACATGAGACCTAGACATAAGTGGCTGATGTATTTCTGATACAGAATTGATTCACTTTACATGTGAGTATTGAATACTGCAGAAGAATTGATCACATCGTTTTATATTCAAGTAGGAGGGCTCCGAGGTGCTCCTTAAGAGCTTCAGAGCAATAGTCTAGGAGGCTTCATTATATAGTATCGATCCAAGCTGCGCTAACGCGGGACATCTTTACTTCTAATTCGAGCATTTGCCCATCATGAGCATGGTCAATGGTCTGTCTGTCTGTCTGTCTGTCTGTCTGTCTGTCTAGCAACGTGACATGACATGACATGGTATAACATAACATGGTACGGCCGTAGTTGAAGGTGTACGTTACCGTTCATTTCCTGGCAGCCCTTTCACTCAGTTCTCAGCCAATCTACTACCCCAGACATTCTCGATTCGGCATCCCCAAAACTCTCGTGCAAAGACTGAGCTGCATCAAACAAGTATAAGCCCATATGATTAACGAAACGCCATACGCCAGATGTGCCTCACCTTGGGGCCTCAACCTACAACGCCTACCGCGACATGTAGTCTTACACATGATCCATGTACACGAGAACACTATGCTCCCTTGAGGGGCTGGCATGTTTCTCTACTTCTTCGTCTTCGTCGTCTCCGATCGGGTACAATCTGCCCATCAACCGAGTTCCTCACCTCTTGTCAGCGAACTTTTGGTGAATAGCGCGGATCTGATCTTCGACGTTAACGTTCTGCATATGACCCAGCTGTGCTTGGCTCTTGGCATCCATGGCGCCATCGTAGCTGTGGATGGCAGCCTTCTTTCGGCGTGCTAGTTCATCTTCAGAAATGGCCTGTCCAGTGACAGGATCGAAAACGTCGCTACGCTGGCTGGCAAGTCGCTTGAGGTTGTTTGCGACATCGACATGTATCGTGTTGGAGGATGCGTAGCGTGTGTCCGCCTTGGCCTTCTGTTCCTTCCAGCGAGGATCGAGAAGTTCGACTAAAAGGAGGTTAGCATTCTGCATAAATGAAATGTAAGGATGGAGCACTTACTTCGCATGTGAGCCTCAAGCTCATTCATAGGGATTTGCTGTTTACAGTTGGGGCATAGCGCTGTCTGGGCACCCTGTCTGTTGGCAGCCTTCTGTGCGGCACGAGGTACGTAGTTCTCCTTGATCTTCATCGGAGGAGCACCGCCACGTGCTTCAGCAGTAGCCTGTTGCTTTCGTGCTTGCTGCTCTGCACGCTCCTGAATACGGCGCTCCTCTTCTTCCTCTTGGGCTGATCGCTGCGGTTGCTGTGGTTGCGCTTGTGGAACAGGGGAGTACGGCTGCACAGGAGGTGGCATTTGTGCGGGTTGGTAGGCTGGCTGTTGAGGGGCGATGGGATAGGGGGCGGGTTGATTGGGGTATGCGTTGTAGGTCGTGTCCTCGTCAGGCATTGCTTCCTCAATTCTAAGGCTGGCGCTGATGGACGCATTGTTGCGGTCTTCGAGCGAAGCGTACTGAAGATCGGACAGGTTGGTGGGAGGTGGGAGGTTGGCGTGCTCATCAGCCTCGTTGAAAGTGATTGTCTCGACAACAACGAAGTCCCCCCAGTCGATCATCGCAA